>NW_020955423.1:239013-278280 GCF_003031625.1 Empidonax traillii | reverse complement strand
AGTCCAGAGGAGGACAGGACATGGTCCTTTCTTGCACTGCTGTGCATTTTATCATGCAGGGACGAGCAGTGCCAGAGGCTGCCTGGCTTCCAGGGCTGCTTCTCAGCAGGATCCCTGACTTCTGGAGACACAGCAGGCCTTGCTCAGCATCTTTCTCTGGGGGTCATGCAGTAGCCTTGCAAAGTCAGGTGGGCTGTAGCTGTTAAGTCTTGTTTGGTTGGAGGTGCACGTGGTGTGGCTTCAACCCACCTGAAGGCAAAGCCCCTTCTGGAAGCAAAGTCACTGCAAGGGCCTCTGCACTGGCTGTTTTATGGGTTATTCTGCTGTGTAATAAATTGTTTTTTATGCTTGTGGGGATCCTGAATCAGTTACCTACCAGTGTTCTGCTTCTCTGGTGGCAGCAGAAGTGAGCTCTGCCAAGCACCAGGTCTGAAGAGCGAGGGTGGATTCTCCCTTGATCCCCAGCTGTCTGTGTTTGGGTTGGCAAGTTGGCACCAGGGCTGGATTCACCTCCAGAAGCTCATGGGGGCTTTGCTAAGCAGAGATCACGGGGTGTGGCCCCTAATTAATCTCCATATCCTGATGTAGACACGTGGACCACCCCCAAGAGCTCTAACACAGCACATTAGTCACTATGGAATATATCCTCCTACAGCTTTAATGGGAACTCCACACCTCCAGGGAACTGAGAGCTTGGGGAGAGAGCTGAGAACAATTCCCAGTGCTAGGGAGCAGATCCTGGTCTCTCTCACAGTGCTTTGGCCCACAAATTTAGCCAGTTTAGCCCTCCTCCTGTTCTTGTCCCTCTCCCTCTCTGGGTGTGTTGGTTTTCCCTTCTCAAGGTGAGTCATTGACAGGCTCATAAAATGATTCCCGTGCAGGAGGACACTTTGTGGGTACCTGTGGGTATCCAGGCAGCTTTGCTCAGCTGTGTTTTCCATCCTGGCCACAGAAGGGTGTGTTCCACACTCACTCTGTGTCTGGTCCTGCCCAGGAACCTCTAAGTACAGAGCCTTTAAGCAATTTCCCAGCTGCAGTGGTCCCTCAGAAATCCCTCCAGCCCTCCCATCCATGGGGAAGACCATGTGATATGCCTGGCAGTGACAGCAGAATAAATAGGAAATGCTCAAGATCCCCCTCCTGCCTGGATCTGAGCTGTTTTCCTAAAGCCAGGACAAGAGCTAAGCTTCTGTTTGAGGCTGTAGGAGGCTTTTTGTGCTGTTCCTTAAGAGCAGTGGAGAGGGAATTGAAAGCTGTGGCTCAGGGAGAGAAGTCTGCTTACCCCCAAAAGGTGGGAAACCCTTTGCTTGAGTGTTCTATTACTGTGTAGTAAAGAGAAATAGGTATTTCCAGGCTGCAGCTCATCTCACCCAAAGGCATTCCTCTAAAACAGGCCAAATAAACTCTCCCTTGTTGACTGCAAAAAGAATAGAGGAGGCAAACTCTGCTGTGAGGATCTGCCTCCACCTGTGGCCCTGCAGGGAGCAGGGGTGGGTGGGCAGAGCTCTTGGATGACGAGACACACCTCACCTTCTGACAGGAGAAAGGACCATGGGATTTGTCTCAGTGGCCCTCCTGGACATCATCCTGCAGGTTCCTCTGCAGGTTTGGCACCTGGGAAGGGAAAGAAAAAAAAGACTAATCCAGAAGAAATGCCTTGAGTCTGCCTCACCTTCCATTCAGCTGGAAGGAGACCAGGAGCAAAAGGATGGATGCAGAGGCTCTGCTCTGGATTTCATGAATGGATGAATGTGGAGATGCAAGTGGGGATTTTGAGGGGATTTGGAAGCCTGCTCCAGGATTTGTCTGGCACACAGAGCATTTATAATGCTTCCAGCATTATCATAACATAATGCCAGTGTGATTTGGGGCCCACTCAAGCTCTCAGTGGATAAAACCCATCACTCCTGTCGCCACCAGTGGGACGGGGATCCCACTTGGGATAAGTTGTAGTTTTATAAGCCCAAACTCTTGTCCTGGTGGCACAAAGCAAGGCTGAGGTGCCCTTGTGTGCTGCTGTGGTTGTGTGTGGAGAGGTGCTCAGCAAGTGTGGCAGTGGGGTGGGTGTCTGGGTCACCTCCCCCTGGACTTGGCTGTAAATTCCACCTTGGTGCTGAAGTGTTCTGGCTGAACTCCTTTTAGGTTTCATCCTTTGTGTGTTCCCCCTGTTGAGCAGCTTCTACAGCTAAAGAAGAAATTTATCTTCGCAGAGGAGGCTTCTCAGGGAATGAGCAAAAACCAGCAAATGCTGGGGAGTGACCCTGCTCTGGCCACGTGGGACTAAACTAGATGGTCTTTTATGATTGTTCCATTTGAATCCCACAGACTGTGACACAGAGTAAACCTGGAGCTGTGCTGGGACACTGATCACCCTGAAATGCTTCTGCTCACTCTGAGTGAGCTTTTCCCACCTTCAGCTCACAAACATCATGCCACCCAACAGTCCTGTGGGAGGAATCAGTGCTGTCCTGAGGCCTTCAGCCCATCCTTGCACAGGAGAAGCACATCAGAGCGTTGTTCCACTTTTGAGTGCTCCAGTGCAGGATTTTGGGCCTTTTTTGGGGCGTGCACTGATGTGCTTTGCTCACTTTTGGGAGGGCTGAGGGTGCTCTCAGTGCAATAAGAGACACGCTGAGCTTGGTGTGTTCCCTCCCGCCTCCTCCTGTCGTGCCTGCCCAACCAGTGCTTGTCACCAGCACAGGGGTAGCACTTCTGGAGGGATTTTCTGTGTGTGTAGATGAGGGGCAATGCTGAGAGAAATCCTTCCCACCCAACCCAGAGCAGTGATCGCTGCCCTGAGCAGTCCTCACTGCCGCGTTGGGATTCACTCATCGGAGGGGAAGCAGAACTGTGACGGTGTGTGTGGATGTGACCCTGGCATTCCTGCTGGGGCTGGATGCCTCCCTGGGGTGTGAACAACTCTGCTGGGGCTTCTAGCATAGTGTTAAATGTCACTGTCCTCCCCTGGGCACCACGGCACTGCCTGTGCCCTCCTTGCCCTGCCGTCCCCCCGTCCTTGTGGGGAGCTGCAAGCACGAGCCCAGGGGGAAGGTTGGAGTTTGTGGAGTGTGCAGGAGGTGAGTGCTCCTGTGCCGTGGCCATTAACGAGGTACATTAAGCAGATGATGAGGGAGAGGCCTGACAGGGTTGTTAACTCCTGTCCCTCACCAGAACAAAGCTGTAAATGTCTCCAGAGGGACCCAGGCCAGGGCAGATCTGCTCTCCTTCCCTTTGATTCCAGGCTGGGAAAAGAGCAACTTGCAGGAGGAATTCTGCCAGAGCCTGGTGCAGTACCTGGAGCCTATTTTGGCTCATGAATAACTTGATATTTCTCTTGAATAATAGATGCACATGATGGATGCTGAGAGGCAGATCTGAGAGTGGGCTGGGTCTCTGAAGGAGGGGGTGAGATGTAAGGAGTAAGGCAGTCCTGGTCTGAACCGGGAGCTTGCTGGGTGCTGGAGGACTGGCAAGGATGGTGTTTGGATGTAAATCTGCACGACTGAGGCAGAGAGGATGCCTGTTTGGTCTTTTCATGTCTCCTGTGATCAGTAGGAGTATAGAAGTATATATGTAAGTACATTATATATACTACAACACTGCCCAGCTCAGGCCTCAGGGCTGGGGAAGGTGAATGTTTGTAATGATGCCACTTCTCTGCTTCCACGAGGGGCTTCCTGTGACTGTGGGAATGTGGGGAGAATGGTGCTGGGATTAAATCCCTGCACAGTTTATGGTGGGGGTGAGCAACCCCTGACCTGTGTCTGCCAGGGCACGTGGGCAGGTTTGGGGCAGCACAAAGAGGCTGCACCCTGAGAGCTGGGGCTGTTTTTTTGGGGGGAGGCACTGGCAGTGCTCAGATCAGCAGGATGCTCTCAGATGCACCGAGAGGCAGCCTCTTGCTTCCTTGAGAGACAGCTTTCACCTGACTTTCTAGTGGCACGTTTTGCTTCTAATTTGGGAGAGAGGAGTCTAATCTGGCACAAGCCTGCCACCCTTGAAAGGCTGCCAGCCAGTTTATGGCACTCTCTGTCTGCCGGCTCCCTCCAGCCCTGGGGAGCTGCAGGAACGTTCCCTCCTGCCATCCCCAGCTCCTCGGAAGCTGCAGGGATGCAGAGCTCCAGGAGAGGCTGCTTTGGCTGTGTGATGTGGGCTTGTAGGGACATTCAAAGGTTTGATCCACTTGGATAAACGGCAGCTGGTTATGGAGATTACAGCTACAGAAGTCGCTGCTAATGAATAATTCCTCCAGTGTCTTTCTCACAATAGCGGCACATTCACGAGGCGTGACTCCAACGTATTCATCTTCCCGGAGCGTGCAGCTCCTGGAATGACCTTCTGGGAGGCTTGAGAAGCCTCTGTTTCTGTTTGTCAGTTCAAGGAGCGTCATTTCTGGCGTGATTTTTTACCGGGGGGGGGGGAATTGCGAGTGCTAAAATGGGGAGCGCTGAAAAGATGGGTTGAAATGTGAGTGGTCAGGATGGGGGCCAGGACTAAGAAACAACGTGATGAGAGCTCAGCTCGCTCTGGGGTGGCTCAGTTTGAAGTCTCATCTGCCTTAGAGTTAGTTACTTTAAGTTATTAGTTACTTTATTCTCCCCAGTGCAAGCAGCCAGTGTTCAGAGAAGAGCTCTGAGAAGGGGCCTGGCAGGCATAACGCTGAATAAAATTACTCTGAGATGAATCCCTTGGCAGCAGCTGGCTGGATCCTGGAGGTAGAGGTACCATCTCTGCCTTGAGCCTGGCAGGGCAGCCTCGGGAAGAAGGGAAAATGGCAACACAAGGTGCCTTTCTATAAATAAAGCCCAAAGGATGGGTGGAGGGGGAGCTGCTTATTTCTTCCCATGGTGGAGGAGGAACTGTCTATGGCACTGTGAGGATATTGGGGTTATTGTCAGGAGCTGGGCTCAGGGGAACCATAAACTCCATCAACAGCGACTGGGAGGACCAGGTGGGCTGAGATGTCCTCACTGATGTGCCACAGCCCCCATTTCCACAGCCTGCATTCTGCATTTCTCACAAAGCCCCCGTCCCTCGAGCTGCAAAAAGGCTTTAGAGCCACATGCAGCACTTGGAGTCCAGGCCCCACTGGTTCCTCCCTCTCTGTCTCAACCATCCTTTCTCTTCTGGCTCCTTGTCAGCTGAGTCAATGAGTTTAGTAACTCGTGTTTTTAAAGATTAGTCATCTCCAAGAATGACATTTGAAAGACTGACAGCTCCAATCAAATCACAAGGGCTGCTCTTGTGCTTCGAGATATCTGTTAAATTAAAAAAAAAAAGGTAAAATCCACCTCACTAATTAAGTGTTGTACCTTGAGATACAGCCAAGGGAAGTACAGATGTGGCCCCAGTCACTTGAGGAATCTGCCAGGCTGCCAGTGTGTGGGTTGGACAGGCCTGCAGGGAGCGTGGTGGGTCTGTGCTGTAGCTCTGGTGATGCTCTCCTACCCCTGCTCCCTCCTTGGGCTAGGGATGGCCTGTTCTCCCTCTCTGCCATGCAAGGCTGGTGACAGTCATAATAATAACGAGGTAATTTGCCTGGTTGATTTGAGATGCATCATAATTACTGCGTGATTACAATATTCTTAGAGCAGCTATTACCAAACCCTCCAGTTTCTCCCAGCTCCCCAAGGGCTTGTCTTGCACCTCACCTGGCAGGTAAAACCCTGCAAGGGAGTCTGTGTGTCCCTCAGCCACATCTGCAGCTCTGTCTGTGCGTGATGACGTGTGTGTGTGCTCTCACTCGGAGATCAGAGTTCCCTGGTGCTGAGACACCCTGCAGATCACAGGGAGTATATTCCTATGTCCCAGCTGGTTTGGCCAGGCAGGTCAAGCTTTTCCAAGTGCTGAGGATGGTCTTGGGAAAGGCAGGGGCTGGGGAGTGGTGCTGAAGGGGAGCCTGTAGGTGCCTGTCCTCCTGTGAGACCTCGTGTCCACTGCTCTTTTGAGCTGGGCAGTGAAACCATTGGCTTCATTCTGCCTCCAGCTTTTCTGGCTTCTCCATTCCTTATTCAGAAGATCTGGGATGGGTTTGACCCTTGGGTGATTCTAAAATTAGGAGAAATGACCTTCCCCAGGCACGCAACCCGGGCCGTGGGATGTGAGTTGTGCTTTGCCAGCACCTCGGGCATCAGTGCTTGTGCCACTGCTGTATTTAACCTGTGAGCTACTTGAGCCTTGTGATTCCTGGCCAAAAGCAGGCAGCTATTTCCATCTCACCTCCAGAGCAAGCTGAGGTGCAGGTGAGCCAAAATAATTTAGCCACAGGGAAGCCAGAGTCAGAACCAGGCTTGGATTGGAAGCTGGACAAACGAGTGCATTTAGCCCGTGCCTTTCCCACTAAGAGCCAAATCCCATTTCCTTGGGCAATGCTGGAACAGCTCTGGGTTTATTGGATTGGCATATGGGGGTTTTAGGCTAGCAGAAGAAAAGAAATGGTTCCCTGCCAAATGCCTCTCAGGCCCTGTTATCCTGACATGTCAAAGGTTCCCAGGCAGGCAAAAGCCTCTGTGCTCACTGAGGGGAGAAGGATGAGAGCCCTGTGTGCTCCCTCTGAGCAGGCCCAGCAGGGTCGGGACACCCTGCCAAAATTTGGGAGGGACCAGAAATCAAGGGGAGACCGTTTCAAAATGACCTTCCTGTTCCCAAGAAGGTTGTGGAGGTTTGTGGCTGCACTAATGGACTGCGAGCAGGGATTGATTGTGTTGGAACTGCTGAATTATAGTTGGGCATCTGCTTAATCATCCCAGATCCCCCCCACTTCCCCTTCCACGCTAGAGCATCAAAGAATCAATGTTAATTCCTCAGTCCCATTAGTGACTTTTGCAGAGGTCACAGGCTATCAGGCTCTCTGTGCCCTGTTTGACCACCCAGGGCTGAGCAGGGATCAGGATTTGAGCCTCATCCCTTCGAAAAAAGCTGTTTTAACAGGGATGGGAGCTGGGAATTTTCCCTGTAGGTTGATGGAATGGCTGGGGCTGATTTCTTGACCAACTGCTAAGCAGGGAGCCGAGAGCCCTGAGTGCTGCAGCATTGCTGGATGTGTCCCACGAAGCCACAGGAGAGAGAGAACCTGCAGGAAATACTCCCGTGACTCAGGGAATGGCACTTGCTGCTGTGACATCAATCCGTTCCTGCAGCGCTGGGGTGTGCTGTGACGCTGCAGGGTTTGTTGCCTGGGCAGCAGCTAAGGAGGCCACGAGGCCCCTGGATCAGGCTGCTCTAGTAGGTGCAGCAGTTAACCCTGGAGCCCTGGCCCTGCCTGGCTTGTCTGCAGTGCAAAAGGTGCTTGGCAATAAGGCGGAAATTTATACGTGAATTTATAGCCCAGGAGCTCCTCAGCTCCAATTCCCTGCGTGGCTGCTCTGAGCGCCTCTGAAATACAAAGCAACTCGTTCCAGGCTTCCTCAGCTGCCTGGTGAGCAGCACGTGCTGGAAGTGGTGTCAGCAGGAGTGTGGAGGAGCTGAGGGGTGGGAATTCTCGGCGTGCCAGGAGCGCTCAGAGCAAGAGAGACGTCGCTGCGCTCCCACGGCAAGGGATGCTCTTGGCTGCCTGGCCAGAGCACCTCACAGCCCAGGCATGTACACACTGTCCAGCAGCTCTGACAACAGCTCCTGCAGAGCAGTTCATCCTTCAGCACTGTCTTCAGGGACCTGTGCCAGCAGCAGCTTTTGTTTTCAGGAGCAATGGAGAATTTGGATGCCTCCGTGGTTTTTCTCCGCAGCCTTCAAAGAAAAAACCTTTAATATACTCAATGTTTGCTATTGCAAAAGAAGAAAAATCATGCTTTTGAAAACTAAATCAATCCCCTTTTAAGGTGTTTAGAGAGCTCAGTGGTGGCTTGCTGTGGTGGGAGAGGGTGAGCTTGCTCATAGCTTTGCAAGACTTCTTTTTTCCCCTTTCTTTTATGTGGTAGAATCAGGTTATTAATAACTCTTTTTAAATAGAGCAGGATTTATTTTCTTCCAGGGGTAGGGAAGAGCTCAGTAATTAAAAGTAAGCACTGATGGCAGGTAGAGGGTGGGTGATGCTGAAAGGTCTGTGCCCTGCCCTGCTGTGCTTCCCCAGCCTCACGTCAAGAGACAACGGTGTGTGGGAGGAGAGCAGCCTCATCTCCAGCTCTGGAGTTGGGAACACTGGGAGCTGGGAGATAATTAGGGCTTGCTGGGCACAGCTCTTCGTGTTTGATGGTCATGTTTGTGAACTTTGCCAGGTGCCAGTGTGAGGGGAGGCAGCTCTTTGTGTATCCCACCAGCCCAGGGCTCCAGATGCACCCACAGAATCCTTCACCCTCAATTCAGAGAGCGTATAAAAGCCTGGGGCTTCTCTCAGCCACCACCAAAAGCTGTGAAGTGGTGGCGTAATCCTTGCTGCAGCATTAGTGAGCATCACAGTCTGTCTTCCACAGCCATGTCCCTTCTTTCATCACCCTGCTCTGTTGTACTTGTTTGACTTGGGTGGAGAGAGAAGGAAAAGCCCACGGCGGGGCCTGGTGTTAGCTTGGCATGCTTGGCTCTACAGTTCAGCCTTGCAGATGCTGAAACAAGTGCTGTTTGCTGACCTGCTGGCGGCACAGGTGAGGTTTGGTCCTCTGGAAAAGCGAGGCTTGCTCGTTACGACCTCTTCTGTGAGGTTATCACATGGCAGCACGTGCCTTCAAACCCTCTGGACAAAGCATATGCAAAGCCTATTATGGAGCTGCGGAATTCAGTCCAATCAGGTGGAAATTGGGTCATCCTTTGTTAGTGTCACTTTTTCAAGCCCGTGGAAGTCAGCGGTGCACAAAACACACTCGGTGCAGCGCAGCCCACAGAGGTGGAAATAGAGAGCCTGGGAATGGGTGTGAGTGATCCTGACAATGCTGATGTGAGCTGAGCCGAGCAGAGGGGACAACTCAAGGTATCGTGGTGTCACCGGCTAAGGAGGCTTGATGGAGAAGCCCTTGGGTGAGCTAATTGTTGGAGCACTCTTTTCCCAGCCCTCATTCAGCATTCACCCACAAGCAACCTTAAAATCCACCAACTTCTCTCCAAGAAAAACAACTCCCAGTTGTCTTTCTATTTTGGAAGTGGGCTGTAAGTCAAACAGCTTTTCATCTTGATAGAGATGCTTTTTAAAAACCATGTGTGAAGTGCAGCCGTTTATCAAGAAGGGCTGGGTGCTGTAGATGCTTTCTCATCCAAGACCTGAGTCAACCCACAGCTTTCCTGGCTGGAGAGAGTCCTGCCAATCCAGACTGACAGACCAGGGCACCTTCCAAAAGCAGAAAGGGCAGAGCTGCATTCCCTGGTCAGACTCTCTCGGACATGAAGGATCCACATCAGTCTCTATTGCCAAGCACATTTTGTCTTTCTGCTTTGTTTATCGCTGTAAGATTGCAAAGCCCAGGTTCAGCCCTTTCCAAAACCACTTAATAAAAGGATTCCATCCTTGGAAAAGACCCCTGTGTGTCTTTGGAGCAACAAAGAAAGGAAGTGCAGTGCCTGTAGCTGAGGATCTTGGAGAAATCCTTGGCAGCACTTGGGCACTGTGGCAATGATTGCAGTGTACAGGAAAGCAAATACATTTAGGACAAGGAATCAGATATTTTAAAGCTTTACCAGAAGATGTGCCTTGCTGTTGGAAGCAGTGAAATCTCAGTACCAGGCAGTGTAGCAGCATAAGAGCAGTGCCATCACATCTCCTGTCCTGTTTTTAGCATGGAGGGGGGGAAAGATTAATCTGGAGAAGAGAAAGTTTCTGATGCTTATTAAAATTTGGCTGAAGCTCTGAAACTCAAGGGTTTATATGTTTTCCAAACTAGTGGGTGGTTCATTCTAATTCTGGATATGCAGTTTATTCACATACACAACTAATCCTTTTCCGAATCCTGTTAAGTTCTTGTTCTTCTTAGTATCCTGTGGCAATAAGTTCCAGAAGCTAATTGTGCTTGTGTTGAGCTCCCTTGATCCACTTTACTCATGCTTGCTTTAAAATTTAAGTGTTGTTCTGAGAAGCTTGGTTAATATTAATTTTTTTTTTCTGTGAGATAATCTATGGTTTTGATCCCATTTGTTGCAACGAGGCTCAGGGCTGGAGGGGGAGAGCAGGTCAGGTTTTGCCTCAGCTGTTGCAAAGTTGGGGAAATCATGTGTCTTATTTTCTGTAACAGCTTGGAAAACACGAGGAGTGACCCACAGCAAGTGCAGTGACACAGCTGTGGTTTGTAGGTGAGGCTGGGCAAAAGCCTTGAGTGAAAAAACAGCCTCCCAAAAACTGAGCTTCCTTACCAGGCTTTTCCAATATTTCTGAATTTTTTAAAGAAAGAAAAGAGGAGAATGCATGATTTCTCTAATTCTGACCATAGGAATTATTTAATTTTTTTTAAAAGAAAGAAAACAAATGCTGGATGAAGAGACGATGCAAACCCTCACAGACCTGGGCTGCGTTGGCTCCGTGGTGTTAATTCCAGGGATGAATCCAGCTCTCCTCTAGCTGGCAGATTGCAAACAGTGGTCTGAAACATTTCTGGATCATTCTCCCTCCCTCTGTTGACTCGCCATTCAAGCTTTGTGCTGCCCAGTTCAGCTGGAGCTCAAGGGAGGTCCTCCCATCCTGGCTGCAAAACCTCTGTCCTTTCGTCCCCTCTGCAGCACCCCTGATTAAATCCTCGAAGGAGAAGCAATTCTGTGTGCTCATTACTCAGTTCTGGCTATGTTCTGCTTAATAACTAAACAGTAATTAGCTCCACAGTTTTGCTGCTATACTTATAATAGCCCCCATTAAAGTTATGGGGTTTTGAGGCAGTAATGGCTTGCAGAGTAATTAACGAGCAAGAGGCTTTTATTACTACCTTTATTTTTAGCCTGTGCTTTACAAGGCTGTCCTACCAAACACCAAAATCTTAGACAGAGGCTTTCCCTGGCGTGGAAAGGAGCCAGGGGTGTGTGTGGAGCACCTGGAGGTGGCAGAGCCCTGGTTGCAGAACCACATAATCCCAGAATGGGATTTGGGCTGGAAGGGACCTTAAAGATCAGGTAGTTCCAAGCCCTGCCATGGGACACCTTTCATCAGACCAGGTTGCTCCAAGCCCTGTCCGACCTGTCCCCTTGGTCTGAGGGTCTGCTGTGCTGGGGGGATTGCTGAAATCTCCCCGTGCCTCACTTTCCTCTGGCTGAGCCTGGATGTGAATCCAGGAGGGTTTTTGGGTCACAGTGCTCCAGCTGCTCCCTGGATTTTGGTGGGCAGAGCAAAGGGACCAGCTCTGGCTGGTGCTGCTCCAACATCATTGTTTTCAGCAGGAATCAGAACCAGTTGCTTTTGCTTTTTTTGTGTTTAGATTTAGGGGATACTTTGCCTGGAGGGGAAAGCTGCTGGTGAGAATATACTTTGTATCCTGAAATGTGAGTGTTTATTTTCATTGTAAAGCTTTTGTCGCAGGTTTTGGCTGTGTTTGTTTGTTATTTCCTGGCTGTTTTGGAACACAACTGTTTGTTGTGTTTGTTTGGGGTTTTCTGAGTGTGTTTGCCTTACATCTAGACAATGTTTTTACTCCAGTGCCATGTATAGACACAAACTCAAATCAAGCCGTTCTTCAGTTTAACTTTTTTTTAAATCACTTCTGTTCAATGTGGGCAAACCAAGGATTAATGACACTGGGGCTGAGCAGCCCCAAAGGAGGGAAGGAGGTAAAACCGACTATAAAGGTTGCAGATCAAATTAGTGCTTCCTATGGCAAGTGTCAGAGCTGATGCCAATTAAGTTGATTTAAAAAAAGAATCTTCAGTGTTTAATAATCCAGCATGTTACTGACACGTGGCTCCAGGATTTATTAAAGCTTTTTTTATTAGATGAGTGCCCTTTCCACGCTGTCGTGCCTCGACACCATTGCCCTCTGCCGGAGGATGGGGTTCTCTTTCACTATGTGGCATCTGATTCTTTCCAAACAGTGCAAAACACCTTTGTTTTAGAGGTATTTTAACCCCAAAATCACTTGCATTTGAGCTGATGGTTTGTGTCTTTACCCTGCTTTTTCAAAACTGCGGGGAAAAAAAAAATAAATAGAAAGTATACTTTCTGTAGTGGGAAATAGTTTGATTTTTTAAACAGATGTTTAAATTTGTTCCTCCTCCATCTTTTCCCTGTGGAGGAGGAGATAGCAAGGAGCCTTAAACTGACAATCTGAACAAAGCAGGTTTTGTTTTGAATGTTTTCAGTGGGAATGGAAGAGCAGTATCATGATGGGGAAGGGAGTAGATTAGAAGAGCCCCTTCCCTTCCAGGGAAGGGCCTTGAAGAGGAGCATCGTTTCTCCCAGCCCCATTTTTGGCTGGTGCCATAAACAGCAACAAAAAATCATCATTTGGCTCTGGCAACAAGGGATTTTTGGGATGCAGGGCAAGCCCTCTGCCTTGGGCTGCGAAGCTGTGATTTCTCTCACCAGCAGTGTAAAATCACAGGCTGCCACGTAGACCCTGGCTGGTGTTGCTCACGGGAGGACATGGATTTCACCTTTGGTGGCTGTAGTGAGGGGAGAGCGTGGCTTTGTTACCCTGAGAGCTGCTGTCACCCCCAACCAAGGCCCTTGATGGTCCTCAGGGTCTTCCACAAAAGGAATCCCTTCAGGAACCAGCAGTGAGCAGATGGCTTTGCTGCAGGGCAGAGTCCTTGGTGCTCCGTGGATGCTGCTTGGTGTGGCTCAGAACTGGGGGTCAGGCTGTGGGCTGTGGTTCCACGTTCTGCCCATCCCACCCTCTCCAACTGGGATAACTGGGATTCATGCTGGGATGTTGTCCCTTTTGGGCACAGAGGACATTATTCACAGCCACTGAGCTGGCTCACATGTGCAGTTCCAAATGGCCCACGGTGCAAGCAGAGCTCAGCCAGCTCCAGGGGGCCACGGAAGGGACCATTCCCTGTCCCCTGGAGCTCCCTGCTGCCAGCCCAAGCCAACAGCTCTCCCTGCTGGGGCATGAGTGGGCTGTGCTGGCCCTTGGCAGCTGGAGCTGCACAGTGACAGCTGACTGACCAGGGAGTTGCCAAATGCTCCGAGGCAAATTAAAAGGAATCGATGCTGGAGAGACCAGTGCACAAATCACTGGAGCCTGCTCGTTTTTCCCTTGTGCTGAAGGGCTGGAAATCAGAGCAGCACCCCCAGCCCAGAGGTGACCATTCTCCATCCTACCGAGCCCAGGGTCAGCCCGTCCCATGGGAGGAGGCTGAGTTGAGCCTGGATTGGCTGATGTTTGCTGGAATAATTCCTCCTTTTTCTCCCTGTATTTTTTTTTTTTTTTGTCTGCTTTCACCAATGAAAAAAAAAAAAAATGAAAGAACTCTGAGTGGGGAACTGGCTGTTTGCTGGAGTTGGTTGGAAATTTTTGATGAGTTTCAGGCTTTGTGCGTGCGGGGAAAAAAAGGAATCACCTGAAACTTTAGTTGAAGGATATTTATTTTTTTTAGGGACAAAAGCCCAACCTGTGTTCTCCTTAATACCTCTGTGATTGGAGTGCTAATTGGGAAGAGCCAGGTTCTGTCCAGCAACTTGAACATCAATATTCCTCTAGGAGGACAACCTGTCAGATCTTGGAGCCATTTCACTGCAAGGCTTCCACTGGGCTCAGTACCAGAGCCTGACTGTACAGCCCAGTGGCCAAAGCATGGGCAAGGGAAATTCATCCATTCACTCATCCAATTTGGGCTAAGCAGGGATCTGAACCTGGATTTCTCCATGCAACCAAGAAAAAGCAAGCTCAGGGACAACGTTTTGCAAAGCAGCATCATATCCATAAGCCCAGGCCCGGGGAGCTCGCTCTGATTTAAGGAGGGGATCTGATAATTTCCAGGTCACTGGTGGTGACTGACCAGGCAGTGGGAGATCAGTGCTCTTCCCAGAGCAGGTTTTTTTTCCCTGCATCCCACTGTGGTATTCCCGGGCTCTCCCTTGCACTGCAGCCCTCTTAGCAGCCGACTAATGCGTTCCCCCACATGGGAGCAGTGGTACTAAACTGCTACCCATGTTTGCAAACTGCCCACCCTGCGTGGCCCTGCTAAGTGCTGTGCTTTGCCTGCCAAGCTGCTTGGATGAAATACAGCCTGCTTAAATCTTGTATGTGCTCGTGTGGAATCAAACTAAGCCGTTGTGGCACTTTAATACACTCCAGCCACAGCACCTCTGGGATGGAAGGAACGAACCTGAACAGGCTGTTGGAAGCCTGGGCTGAAATGCCACTGGGATGGGATGGGATGGGATGGGGTGAGGTGAGAGGAGCAGTGATGGGAAAAACGTGGGATCAGCAGCTGCAGGGGAGCCATGCTCCCAGGAGCAGAGGTGCAGCCCCCACGAGTGCTCTGCCTGGCTGAGGGGCAGGGTCTGGAGGGTCACAGCCCTCGCTGATGGGTCAGCTGGTGATTTGGTTGTGATGATCTCTGCTCTCTCCTTGGCCTTGGGCCTGGCACGTGGTGTGTGAGGCTTGGCTGCCTTGTGGTGAAGGTGCTTCTCCCCTCGGAATGGTTCGGACACCGCGGCACTGAGCAGCTCTCGCTTGGCTGAAGCAAGGGCCTTGCTTGACAAGTGCAGGCAAAGGAAAGCAAGGCTCTGCACACCCAGAAGGCATCTCCCTGGAGGGGTGGGACACACTGTTGCTGCTCACTGCCCCAGCTGGATTTGTTCTTCTTGAGGGGATTTGTGAGCTCTGTGAAGCAGCTCCCCAGTACTTTTCTCTGCCTACTCGCCTTTGCTCTTCTGTTGCAGGTTCCCTTCCAAATGATTCCCTGAAGTTCCTGCTGGCGGCTCCAGCAGTGCCCTGCAGAAGTGCCCTCCTGCTCCTGGTCTCAGCAGCCGAGGCCCCTCCAAACCTGCTTCTGCAATGGGTGGGTTGTAAGCACTGGTAAGACCCACGAGTCGTGTCGCCTTCGCTGCTCTCTCCCTCTCTCGCGTTCTCTCTCTCTCTGTCCCTGCTCCTTCTTGCCCATTTATTTCTGTTCTCCATGTGCTCTGCTGTTCTGTCTCTGGGGTTTTCACTGTCAGGTAATGAGGAGCTGTGGGTCCAGTCAGTCTTGGAGATGCCGAAGAGACGAGACATCCTGGCTATCGTGCTGATAGTTCTGCCCTGGACACTACTAATCACCGTCTGGCACCAGAGCACCATTGCTCCACTGCTTGCAGTGCACAAGGGTGAGAGAAATCAAACCAGCCCATGCCAAGTCTGTGCATCCCTCCCTCGTCCTCATCTCCTCTCCCATTTCATTTCTTCATGGCAGCCCATGCTCATCTCAGCTCCCAGACCATGCTCATGCAGGAGCCTCCCCAATTCTGCTGTAGGAACAGCCCAGTGCTCGCAGGGGTTCCTCAGAGCCATCAAACTCCAAGTCATGGGATGTGCTCACTGCACTTGGAGAGCTCTCTGTGGCCCAAATCCAGAGTACTGCTTTCCTTTGTTCCCTGACGAGAGGATTCCCTTCCTGCTGGCCTTTTCAGCTCTCAGCACACAACTTATTCCAGCAGGAAAGCCGCAAAAAGGAGAGTGGAGGAAACAAAGCTGCTGCTTGAGACGTGAGGCAGAAAGCACTTTTTAAGGAAAGCACCAAACTGGAGCCCTTGCCCTTGAAGGAGATCTCTCCTGGTGGAGTTACAGAGCTCTGAGAAGTTGGTTTCCACAGTGCCTGTCACACATCACAGGAAATAGAGCCCTGGCCCGAATTAGGTGATTAAAGGAAGTTCTGAGGGAACATCTCTGGCCTGAAGGGTCTTAGTTTTGATCCTGTTCTTGGCACAGCAGCGATATCTAAGGGCTGTGGAAGCTCTTGGGGGCTGGAAGAAGCCACATTGCCTCCTGCCTTCTTCCTTCTTGGTTCTGCCCTTCTGCTGAGGGCAGGTGGGTCGGCTGGGGGAGGCTGCTCTGTGGTAAAGAAGGCCAGCTCATCTTCAGGTCCCTCTCATCCTTCCTGACCCCTTTCTCAGGGAGATTCCCTTCCCTTTTCCATTTAGTGTTTATCCCCCATCCTCCACAGTTGCTTATCCCTTTGCTGATGTGCAGCTTGAGTTGTAGGAGGTTCAGAGTCTGTCCTAAGCAGCTTCACCTTTCCCCTGACAGCCACCCATGAAACTTTTAGCAGGAAAAAAATGACTGTGATCCCCCCTGGAAGGTGGACAATGTTCCAGAGGATGAAGGATCTGCTGGGGTCTAAAACAGGACTTTAAAGACTGCTAAGAATATGCTGTCTGTCTGTAGAGCATTTTGATTCACTGCCCTGGAAACTGGCAGCTGTTTTCTGTGAATGGCCACTGAAGTTACAGCACAGAGACTGCTCTGCTCTGACTCAGTGGAGAACTTACTGATGACCTTGCTAAGACACTTCTCTGCTTCTCTGAGCCTCCAGTGGAAAGTGAGTGGAGATAGAGACCGATCTCCAAGCTCTTGAGAGAAACCATTTTATTCTTGTGAAGCATTTCTGAGATCCTTTGGTAGCAGGTGCTGGAAGAGATGTGCACCTGGAGATGCCCAGAACAGCAGTGCTGCCACGTTTGCAGCTGAGGGTTTGACCTGCAGGGGTTTGCAGGCTGTCCCAGGCACCGTCCTGGCTAATTACATTTCTGTCCGTGTCCAATGCATTTTGCAGATTTATTTTTGAATTCATTCCAGTGTTCTCTGCTTTCAGAGGGCTCTGCTGCGTGATGATGTGCTTTTCCTTGTATAGGGAGTGATATCAACCTGTGGAGGACACCTCATCCCTATTCCCTCCCCCAAAAATCCACCCTCTCTCTGTCAATGCCATGGAGTACGAGGCCTTCATTTGGTCCAGGACTGTATCAAAGCCTGTGCAGATGGAAGAATAACATGCTATGAAAAAACCATAGGCAGTACCCTGCTGGGTCAGATCTAATGGCTGGCTGCTCCTCTTCTTTCTCATCTGCAGTTCCTGGGAGTAGCTGGTTTTGCAAAATCTGTGGCTCAAAGTGTTTTGTGCCCACTGGAGAGGCAGGCTTACATCCTGAATGGAGGTCTCCCTTCATCTCTCTAGACCACAGCATTCCTGCTGCTCTGCAGTGGAGACTGTGGAAGTTGCACCCTGGAAAACCGTCAGGGGCATCAACATTGTATTTTTCCTTGAGCCGATGGTGAACAAGTCTATTTGCAAGGATTTTATATGTTTGGATCAGGGTATCTGATCTGTGTGCTGTTCACTGTTCACATCCACACTGCTGAATGGGCTGCTCTGTTCAGAGGCTGGTGGGATCTTTTTGAGGAGAGGTTAGTCAGAGGCAGGTGAAAGTCTCTGCAGGAAAAAGCCTACAATTACAGGCTTTAATTCCTCCCCTCCATTGCTGGGTTTGAAGTGTGCCTTTCCCCACTTCTCTGTGCCCCATCTGTGCCTACCAGAGAGCAGAGGGGTTCTGCAGTGTCCTGCTGCTGGGGGTCTTCACTGGGTTGGTGTTTTCCACCAGTTAGTTCCCTGCCTCCTAATCCAGGTGCTCCAGCCCCTGAGTGCAGAGCCAGGAGTCCTGTCCCACTGAGCACGGCACCCAGAGCACTGGAGCTCTTCAGGAATGTCAGGTCATCAATCCACATGGCTATTTTCTTTATCTAGATCTAATTCCTCTACAGTCCTGTCTCTTCTGGGTGCTTTTTGAAGCTTGCTTATTGTGAGCCCTCATCAGCGCTGCCCTGAGCTCCCGGGCCTCGTTCAGTGCCGGTTTTCTCAACAGCAGAACCCTCTTTTCTCACGTGTGTTTGTCCCTGAATCCTTTATTTATTTGTGTCCCTATTTATTAAAGCCTCCTTTCCTCTGAGCCCACGGGGGTGACGTGCTGTTAGCAAGCAGCCCGGCTCGCTCGGGGGGGGTGTCGGACGCCCCGAGTCCATGCGGCTTTCTCTTCTCTCCATGCCCTTGCCCAGATGATGGTGGTGACTCCCAGCGTGATCTCGCTGCAGGCTTGGACTCCAAGGAATACTGCCTGTCGGACCGGGACATTGTGGAGGTGGTGAGGACAGAGTATGTTTACACGCGCCCGCCCCCGTGGTCGGACACGCTGCCCACCATCCACGTCGTCACCCCCACCTACAGCCGGCCCGTGCAGAAGGCAGAGCTCACCCGCCTGGCCAACACCCTCCTGCACGTGCCCAACCTGCACTGGATCCTGGTGGAGGACTCCCAGCGCCGCACCCCGCTCATCACCCGCCTGCTGCGGGACACGGGGCTCAACTACACCCACCTCAACGTGGAGACCCCGCGCAACTACAAACTGCGCGGGGACATGAGGGACCCCCGCATCCCCCGCGGCACCATGCAGAGGAACCTCGCCCTCAGGTGGCTGAGAGAGACCTTCAACAAGAACAACAGCCAGCCCGGGATCGTTTACTTTGCTGATGACGACAACACCTACAGCCTGGAGCTCTTTGAGGAGGTAAGACCCCGCCTGGGCAACCTGAGAGTGGGGTGGGGGTGAGGGTGATGGGAAAAATGCTGGGCACGTCCTCTCCTGAGCTCTGGGTCAGTCTGCTCCCCATCCTCAGGTTTTCTCTGGGGCTTCTCTACTCTATGTGTTTCCCAGAGTCATTCATCCAGGAACTAACACCCCGTGAGGTCCAGGAATGTTTCTGTAGTGGTTCATATAGCCAAGAGGAGAAATCGTTTGCAGTGCCTTCCCAAGACCCGTTTCATCTGCCAGGATGCCATTGATGCCATTTTCGTACAGAGAAATGGGCGAGTTCAGTCCTGGAACTGATAATCCCATGACTTTTCCCATTTCACATATGATGGAGATTCTTCAAATCGTGTGTGTGGAGTAAAAGGAACCCCTGTTTACCTGTGGCATGGGATCAGGAGGCAGCTTTCACTGCAAAGGAGGCTAATGAGGAGCTGCCCTCCCGTGTGGGGAGCCTTGTTAGGGTTGGAACATCCCCTGCTGTCCAACTTGCCTGTGCAGCAGCACATGCCTAGCAGAGAAACCTTGGCCATCCTCCTTCCACTCCACATGCTGGAGGAGATTTCCAGCTGGTTCCTGAGCTGGTGTTATCCACCTTTCTTCTCCAGCACTTGGCTGTCTTGTTAATTCCTTTCAGTTCATGTCCCTGCACAGGGGCCCATCCCCAAGAGTCACCCCCTGTGCCCCAGAGGATCATCCAAACCCTCCTGCAGCTCTGGCAGCCTTGGGGCTGTGCCCACTGCCCTGGGGAGCCTGTTCAGTGCCAACCACCCTCTGGGAGAAGAACCTTTCCCTGAGATCCACCCTGAGCCTGCCCTGACACAGCTCCAGCCATTCCCTGGGGGCTGTCCCTGTTCCCCCAGAGAAGAGAATTTCAGCATGTCCTGACAATCTGATTGGCCTTGAGTAGGGGAAGGTCTCCATGTGCATTCCCACATTTCTTGCTTGTTCCACTCCAACTGGGGCTCTAAATGAACTCCTGAGCATCTCCCTATCTGCAGGTTTGGAAGGTGTTACAGTGCCAGGTACACTGTTCCTCACCTGGCTTCCAGCTCAGAAATTACTTGTTCCCTTGCTCTCCTGAGGCCAAACTCTTCCACAATGGGCAAGAAAGGAGAATTGCTCCCTTCCCTGCCAGTTGCCAGTTTTCATACCAGGGATCTCTTATTTGCTCCCTCATACATACCTCTTTCCCTTCCCTGATGGCTCTCACTTTAGCTTGGACAGCCACAGGAATATACATGCTTTTAAAGCTGAAAGTGAATCCAGACTGAATTTCTTTCTTCCCCAGTCCCCTTTGAGGTTGCTCCTGCAGCATCTCGAGACAGAGTCCACACATGAATAAAGCAGAGAGGGAGTTCCTTCATCCTCTCGTGTGCTTTGCTCGTGGAGCCTTCTCCTCTCTGATCTGTCTCTGCAGTTAAGGTCACAGGGAGCCAAGGAAATGTGCTGTGAAATGCAGGAGACACACATTATTGCTCCCCGTGGACAGGGGCTGCCGTAAGCATCTGTATAATGCAGGAGGGCAAGTGCCAGAGCTCTTCTGCTCTCGTTTGCGGTAATTAGCAGTGATGAGATTAGCTCTGGGAGATCCCTGATCTAAGAGACCAAGCCGAGAGCAGAAGGGGAGGCTGAGCCTACCAGAGAGCAGGGCAGGGTGCTGGGGGTGAGCTGAGCAGGCAGACTGGCATCCAAGGCGTCTGCCTTGGCAAGTGCAGGCAGCTGAAATGGCCCCTGGTGGTTCTTCTCTATTTCTGGTGACTCTGTGGGGAGCAGAGGCATCCAGTGCTGTGCTGATGGGCGGGAGCAGCTAGAAAAGCACCGTGTCTAGAGAGGCTGTGCTGCCCAGCTGAAGACCTTTGGACAAAAAACCCACAAAAAACCCACTCATAAATCCCTGAGATGTTTATTATTGGCAGCTTTGTTTTTTTAGTGCTGAGCTTTTTCCGTGGCCCTCCACTACCAGTGCTGTTTTTAGCTGCCACTTTGCAAAGCACTTTGCAGAAACAAACTTCTTAACACCAATTTGTAGATGTTAAAGAGGACATTCCCCTCTTTATTCACCATGCTGCACACTGGGAGGAGAGCTCCTCTAATCCAATGTGCCAAGTGACAGATGGACAGGGCTTTTTATTACACATACTGTTTACATATTCATTAGATATCCTTGCTTACTTAATACATATTCATTAGTTTGCTTTACATAGTCCCACCTCTATTGGAAGTCCTTCTTTGGTCCTTCTGGGTCGTCTTCATCATCTGGACCTCAGTTCTTGAGCAGGCACAGCATCACAGTGTTCCACCACCCAAACTGAAATGTTTGTTCTTTATTTTATCTGGATACACAGAGCTTAGTTTACAAAATCACAGAAATCAGCCAGGCTGGAAGAGACCTCTGAGATCATGGAGTCCAACCCCTGACCCAACACCACCTCACCAACTAGACAGGACGCCACATCCAGTCTGTTCTTGAACACCTCCAGGGGCAGTGAATCCACCACCTCCCTGGGCAGCCCATTCCAGTGTCTGATCACTCTCTCTGTGAAGAATTTCTTCCTGATGTCCAACCTAAACCTCCTCTGGCACAGCTTAAGATTGAGCCCTCTTGTCCTACTGCTGGTTCCTGGGAGAAGAGATCGACCCCCACCTGGCTCCAACCTCCTGTCAGGGAATTGTAGAGAGTGATGAGATCTCCCCTGAGCCTCCTCCTCTCCAGGCTGAGCCCCCCAGCTCCCTCAGCCTCAGGGGGTGTAATCGGGGCTGGCGGTTCCAGCGGGAGCTCAGGGTTGTTGGTTTGCAGGCTGAGGGGTTGTGCTGGGAGCACTGGGAGAGCTCCCACCTGCCCTCCCTTGTCTCCTGCCCCCAGATGCGCAGCACCAGGAAGGTGTCGGTGTGGCCCGTGGCCTTCGTGGGGGGCCTGCGCTACGAGTCCCCCAAGGTGAACTCGGCGGGGAAGGTGTACGGCTGGAAGACCGTGTTCGACCCCCACCGGCCCTTTGCCATCGACATGGCAGGCTTTGCTGTGAACCTCAGGCTGATCCTGCAGCGGTCTCAGGCCTACTTCAAACTGAGAGGGGTCAAGGGGGGCTACCAGGAGAGCAGCCTGCTCCGGGAGCTGGTCACCCTCAACGACCTCGAGCCCAAGGCTGCCAATTGCACTAAGGTACGGTCTTGTACTCGTGTCCTTCCTGGGCTGGGAGGGTGCAGGAGGGGAGGAAAAGACATCCAGCCCCATCATTCAGTCACTTCACAGAATGGTAGGATATCCTGAGTGGAAAGGGGCTCATAAGGATCATTGGTTCGACTCCTGGCCCTGCCCAGACACCCCAACAATCCCACCCTGTGCCTGAGAGTGTTGTCCAAACCCTCCTGCAGCTCTGGCAGCCTTGCGGCTGTGCCCACTGCCCTGGGGAGCCTGTTCAGTGCCAACCACCCTCTGGGGGAAGAACCTTTCCCTGAGATCCACCCTGAGCCTGCCCTGACACAGCTCCAGCCATTCCCTGGGTCCTGTCCGGGGTCACACGGAGCAGAGCTCAGTGCCTGCCCCTCTGCTTCCCCTTGTGAAGAACTGTAGACAGCCACAAGGTTTTCCATCACTCCAGGCTGCTCCTCTGTGTTTTCAGGGAGCACACCCCTTGGAAAGAAGCTGGGAATGTCTCTGGCTGTGCCTGTCCAATGATGGGACAAATAACACAGCCGGTCTCCCAAGGGTGGGAAAAGAGATTGGATTAAAATTAGATCCCTGGTTTTGGGCAGTGTGTGCCCTACTAGCTAACAGGAAAGCACTGGCTGGAAATAACTCTGTTTCCAGCAGGCCAGGAGAGATGGACAGGTTGCTTTTAGGCTGGTGTACAGAAGATTAGGGGTGTTTACACCGTGGCCAGTGACGCAGTCCTTGGTGTATTGTCCCTGCCGTAAATAACTGCTGGAAAGAAGCTGTGTTAAAAGGCTGGGGATAGGAAATGACAGTCCTGGAGGAACACAGGGAGGAAGGAGAGGAAGGAAAAGGTTGTTTCCAGGCAGGAGGAAACAAATGGCGCTGTCAGCCAGGCTGCCGTGGCCGTGCTGTGACTCAGGAGCTGCAGGCCAGGGATGGGGAGGGAGCAGGGATTGCTGCCCGGGGTCTGAAGCAGACTGTGTTTCCTTTCTTGGCTGGGCTGGGAAGATCTTACAAGGGTCCTTGTTGTGAGCTGAATGCTGTCTGCTCCTGGCAAGCTCTGAGTGCAGCTTTGCAGGTCGGGCTTTGCCTCTCTGCCTTAGCTGGTGCCAGCAGCCTCCATTTCCCAGTTGCTGTTTTGCTCACCCATTTTACCAGGAGCAGAGTCCAGACAAGCAGCAGAGGAGGAGGGAAGTCAGCTGTGGTCTGGGGTCCTCTCACCCTGAGATAGAAGCACAGATTTCACTCTCACTGCACTCCCATCAGTTGTCAGGGTTTGCTTCTGTTAAACACCTGTTTGCAGCGAGGCTTACATTAAAAATTATGATGTGCTTATATAGAGTCATTATGGAGGGATCAGAGAAATATGGAAGATAAGCATAGACATCTGTTCTCCAAAAATGCTGCTTTCCCTGTGTGCAGTGCTGCTACTTGTAATATTTGTCAGAATTCAGTCCACAAATGCACTCACCTGCAAAAAGCTGGAGCTTAGGCTAAAGACCATATATCCTGCTTATTTTCTATGATTTGGGAACTGTTCAAAATGAGGGAAAAAGTAAAGGAAGTCAGTGTTACTTGCTGAGGAGAAAGTGAAGGGAGTCAGTGTTACTTGCTGAAGAGAAGGTTATCCCTCCTTATCAGGAGGGAAGGGTTTATCCTGGAGCTGTAAGGAAACAAGGCTTTGTTTTTCACTGTATTTCCATGTTCTGCTGCTTCTGCATTTGCCCACACCCCCCCTCCCCCAGAGCAAACCATCCCCTCTTCAATCCACTGACACGGGAGAGAGGTCTGAAATTCTGTGATCCCATGAGGTTGACGTCACTTGGGGACATTCTGCTCCTCATTTTCTATTGACACCTCGAGAAACCAATCTGGTTCAACCAGGATCAAGGGAGACACACTGAGTGGCCCCTGCTATTGAGAAAGCCTCAGCTTGGGCTGGCACAAGAGGACAGACCACAAAGTACAAGGTCACTGGAAATGAGGCATCTCATTCCAGCTGCTCCTGCAGCCACTTGTTTCTCCAGGGAGAAACCCACCTATGTCACTTTTTCTTCACATTTCATTCACTCTCCCTTTCAAACAACAATTATTGAAACCCTCCACGGAGGGTCTGCGTGCTTGAAACCCTGTGACCCCTTCCCACTTCAACTCTCCTATTTGCTTTTTAATTTCCTGTTGGAAGACAATGAATTATTCTGTATGGAGATGAATCTTTGTAATCCCCCGAGATCTGCTTTGAGTGCTGTGATTCTGAATGGCAGGGCTGTAAATGACTGGCAGAGCTTCTCAGCAGCGGAGTTTTTTAAAGTCCCTTGTGTGACCTGTACGAAGCCACCGCTCAGGGGAAGTCAGGCACTTGGTCCCCCTCACTCTTTGCTCTCTTGGTGCACAAGCCAAAGCTTCTCTGAGGCATAAAACAAACTGCTTGTGGAATAAAAAAAAAAATCAAGCACTGGCTGAGAGGAAAAGCAGGTGTTTCTGTGCTAAATGGTGATCTCCCTCCCACGGTAAAGAGCACAGCATGAATAATGCTGAAAGCTGCTGTATCGGGCTGAAAACATGGAAAATGGGTCCATTTTAGTTAATCTGATCTACCTTTTTTTGGCACTTGGCTTTAACGATGCGAAAGTGGGACCCACTTTAAGGAAAAGCTCACAGTGTGTCACTGTGGTCTTGTTTATGGGGTGTGAGGTTCGAGTTGCCGGGCTGAGTGTTGATGTGTCAGGAGGGGAAAGAGCTCTTACCTGCTCCCCCTGGAAAGGAGAATTGGCCACAGGAATTCTCAAGCACCTGGCCTGCATTAAGGTTTATATATCCTGTAACTGATGCCTGCAGAGCCCCGAGAGCCACTTGTGGGACCTGTTTGGTTTTGCCTTTTCACGGGAAGCGGCGCGGTGATTGCAGCAGCGTTGCTGTGGTGGGCGAGCAGGGCTCGGAAGAAAGGGTAACTTTGATGAGCAGGCTCAGAAGTGGTTGTGGGGGACGATGAAATGGTTTTTTGGACCCACTCCAGCCAGCAGTTGGTCTCTACTGCCTTAGTATTAGGCGAGATTTAAGCCCTGCACAGGAGGTGACTGCTCACATCAGAGACAAATTTGGTCAAACAAGCTTCTTGGGAAGGCAGGGGTGCTCCCATTGAACCAGGAGGGTTTGAAGAGTGCTTTGTTCATCCTTTAGAACACAGAGCATGCCCTCGTTTTTCAGCGAAGCAGGGACTGGGTGGGAATGGTTTGCAGACACTTGGATTCAGTGTGCAGAGTATTGTCATAGCAACCAGAGGGAAACCCCTGCAAGGTAGGAAATATCAACACAAAGGTGAAGGGAGGCAGGAAACCTGCTCTGAGAGGATAAAGCTGCTCCCAGCAATCCAGGTTTTAGGAGCAAAGCAATAAGTATAATCGAGCCTAGTGATGAGGAGAGTATTTTAAACAGCTTCCAGAACCATCTGAGCCAGCAGCACAGCACAGCTAGTAGAAACTATTTACCTATAATAGCCCCCCTGAAATGTTCAAACACCTCATATTTTGCCAGTTCTCCTCCACAGATGTTGATCTTTATGAAACTCTGCTGCCAAGACTGAGGGAGGCTTTCAGTAGAAGCTTCAGTTCTGTTTTAAGCAAGTCGGAGCGGGGATTTAACGTGATACCTGGTACAGAATAGGGGGTGGCAGCATTCCAAAGGAATTTAGGGAGGGGTGGAATTTAGAGGGGATATAGTAGGGTAAGGGTAAGGCTTGCTGGGCTATGAAAGGGCTGTGTCCAGCCTGGAGAACGTGGGAAGAAGGGATGGTTCTGCTCCTGGATCGAGGCAGCAGAGGTTGCAGCAGCACTGCAGCAGCAGTAAGTCCTTCTCAGCTCAGTGACACTCTCATAGCTTTTTAGGGCCTGAAAAGACGTGAAGAGTGAAAAAGAAGTGCTAGTGAGGTTAAGGAGCAGCCTGATGTCTTCTCCCCACCAATGGATTTTCAGGGACGCCCTGAAAAATTCATTTTTACATCTCCCACAACCAGAGGCGATGGGAACAGCTGGTGGGGCTCCTGAGGCTGCCTCTCCCCTCTCTCTGATCCACCAGTCCCAACGTGACCTGAAGTGCCAGGAAATTTGCACAGCCAAGAACCAGAGTGAGGAGCTCTCTCTGTGGGGAAACACGGGTGTGATTCCCTGGCTGGGAGGGAACTGCCTTACCCCATTGGAAGGCTGATGAGCCTTTTGAGGGAGATGGTTGATAACTACACGGAAGGAGCAGGTTAATGTCCCACGACAGTACACTGTGAAATGGGTAATTTCTGTGCACTGTGCATCTTGCAGAGCAGCAGCTCTGCCTAAGCGAAGGTTTATGCAAAGCCCCGCTCAGCGGTGGATGCACCATTAGGCCCCGGGGTGGCTGCTTAAATTGCACTATTGATTTAATGTGCAGGAATATTTGTTAGTGCAGTGGAGAGGTGCAGCTAATGACTTCTGCTGGCTTCTTCAGATTTTAGTCTGGCACACAAGGACAGAAAAGCCTGTGCTGGTGAACGAGGGGAAGAAAGGATTCACAGATCCCAATGTGGAAATCTGACTGTGCGTGGCTGAATGGAGACCAACACCAGGTAAGAGCACATGTTTTAAGGCGTATTGAGAAGCTGGACAATGGCAGGAAAAAGATAAAAGCTCTTTTAAATGTGCTTTGCTGTTTCCATTTTTCACATCTCTGACCTTCCCTTAGTGCTAAATTTCTCAAGACCATTAGTTAACCTCTCTTTTTTTTTAAGGTAATCAATATTTAGGACAGGCTGCTAAAGGGGAAATGCCTGGTGAGAGGCTGAGAAGGAGAGAAATGCAGGGAGTAGGAGTTTAGGTAGAAGTTATGCTGTAAAAAAAAAAAATAAAAAAAAAAAAGCCTTGTCTAAACAAAAAGATTGCCTTATTAACTGTGCTAATATAGCCAAAGCACAGGGGTGAAGGGTGGGGATTCATCCACCTGAGGAAAGCTAGAGCAGCATCAGCAAAAGGATTTTTAAGTCAAGCAGAAGCTTTCACTGAAGGAAGAGTTTAATTTTTATCCACATCAAAGCCAGAGAGAGTCAGTGACAAGGTAGGGAGGGTGTGGATTAAACCCCACGGAGATGCTTGTTTATCTAAGGTGAGCACGGAGCGTTTTCATCAGTGGAAAGGAGGAAGGAAAACCCACACTGATGGCTGACTTGCATTGCTTCATGCCCTGGCTCCTCACCTTCATTACCTGAGCACCCTGGTGCATTCAGCCTTCTGTATTTCTCGAGGCCACACTGCAGTTGGTTTGCAGGAGTCAGGGATGGGTATTCACCTGTGTCTGCATCCAGGCCATGGAGCTGTGCTTCATTATTACGAGGGAAAAATAAATGCACAGCTCCCTTTAACTGGAGTGCAGAACCAGGCCTGGAGGGGAGAGGAAGTTGCTGCTCTCGAGTACAGAGAAGAGCAGCAGAGGAAGGGGGCAGATCTGCTCAGCAGTGGCGTATTTTTAAGAGTAATGAGCTCTCTTATAGCACATTCCCTGAGGGCAGCTGGATGGAGCCCTGGCTGCTGCAGGGGCTGCTTTGTGGCCCGTGGCAGGGCAGCAGGAGAGCCTGGCCCCTGTTCTCTGAGCTATATATATTTGTATCAGCTGTGCAGAGAGGCCGTGGCTCTTCAGTGCTGTCACAACTGCTGCTCCCCAGCCCAGTTGCTTAGCAGCAGAACTCACAGAGCTGAGCTGGGTTTTGGGCTGGTTCCAAGGGGTAGCAGCTAAATGCAGCGAGGCAGAAGGGTGATATACATGCTGCTTGTGTTCCTGTTGCAGAAAATTTCTTCATGCACAGCCTGCAAGGTTCCTCTCCACAGCATCCGACCAGCCAGCCAGGCAGGAGCCAGGACCTCTGCTGACTTCCAAGAGTTTTAGCGTACTGAAACCAAGCACCACTGCATACATAACTCCCCTGGATCCCCCTGCCCTTCCTCCTGGACTTGGAGCACGACCAGGTGCTCCAGAGGTGGAGAAAAAGCACAGAAAACCCAGGACTGACGTGAGCTCCAGGACAGGAGCAGCTGCCTCGAGGGATGCTTGGTTTGGGAGAAGCGCCCCAGGGCTCCCTGCACCAGAGCCTGGCCCAGCTGGAAAGGGGGGCTGGACGGAGGGGCTGTTTGTCAGGACCTGAAGGCCAGGGTGGGAATGTCCACAGGAGTGTGTGTTGGCCCCAGGGACTGGTTTTTCCTGAGACACACGTGCCCTGTGTGTGACACAAGCAGCTCTCTGTCCGTGGAGGGGACAGCTGCCTTCTGAGATGGCACCTTAGCCCTTAATTTTAAACCTACTTTAATCAGTGTTTATTACGCTGCACAAGACAGGGGGAGAGGGGGAGGGAAAAGCAAGGCAGGTTAGAACAAACCCATAAATATCCCTGTTCTCTTTGTATTCCCTCCCCTTTTCCTTCATTGGTTTCACAGTTTGGAGGGCACTCTGACGCACCTTTGTGTTCATGGAATCATGGAAGGGTTTGAGTTGGAAAGGAATTTAAAGGTCATCTGCTCAAACCCCTCTGCCATGGGCAGGGAAACATTCAACTAGGCCAGGTTGCTCAGAGCCCTGTCCATCCTGACCTTGAATATTCCCAGGGACGGGGCATCCCCCACCTTTCTGGACAACCTGTGCCAGAGTTGCACCACCCTCACTGTAAAAACTTTCTTCCTTGTACCTAATCTATCCTCTTTTAGTTTAAAACCATCACCCCTTGTCCTATCCCTGCTAAAAAGTTTGTCCCCATCTTCCTCACAAACCCCTGTTGAAGAGATACAACACTTGGGGGGCCTCACCAGAGAGGGACAGAGGGGCAGAATCCTTGAGCTGTTGGTCCTTACCAGTTGACCACCCTCCCTGGGTGGAGTGATGTTTACAGCACGTGGCTCTCTCTTCATCCACGCTAAAGTAATTGCCAATGGGGTTAATGAGATTGTTGGGGACATGCACCACAATATTCACCCAGATCTTGGTCCTGTTTAACCCTAATTTGGTTCATGTGAGCCTTAGGTGTGGGATTCTCCAAAGGGTGCTCCTACATAAAGGCAAGTTTCCACTCTCAAAAAATAAAGTTAACTGCTTAAAACTAGGGATTGAATGCTAAAAGGTGATTTTAGTGCATTTCCCATTTGACTGGAATGTACCCTTCACCCCATCCCCTTTTCCAGGGCCAAGCTCCTGCTGGAGCAGTTTCCAGAGTCACCTTCTGATGGGTAGAGCGGCACCCTTGGAAAGGGGATCCTGTGCTTAGTGCTGTTTCTCCAGCACCTGGCTTGAGGGAGGTTCAAGGAAACCATTAGTCACCTGTTCCCTGTCCTGCAACATCAAAGGACCCAAGGTAGAGTTGGTGGAAGGGTTTTCTCTGATGAAAATGTGTTTTGCTTCTCAGTGAGAGACACAGGACCGGGCAGTGCAGAAGAGGGACCTGGGTGCTACTGCCTTGGGTGACTCGGTGTCTGCTGAGGAACAAACTGAGGTACAACATGTCCCTTCACAGACCCCCAGACCTCCTCCCCCTTCACAGCTGTTGTCAAAGCTTTGATCACCCCCTGCTGTCCCAATTCTTTCCAAAAAAAGGTCTGAAGCACAATTTTACCTTTGAACTGAGGGAAAACGTAATGCTGGAAACAGGCTTGGTTATTTTTAGCCCCAACAGGTAGAGCTATTAAAATGCTCTGGGTTTGATTGTTGGCTTCACAGTGCAGAAGTCTCCCCTTGGACTAACGACATTGTGTATTTCCTGATATTTCAAAGGAAAATATTTTTTTTTGTAAGTTATTTTCTCCCTCTGTATATCAGAACCATTGGAGAAAAGTTGCATTCTGTAGTTCCCAGCCACAGAAGCCTTTACAAAAACGTTCCTTTAGATGCAATGGCTGAAGCACTACTAGGATAGAAAGTGTGGGATGCTGCTGGGAACGGGTGTTGTTATCCTGGATTAAAACAGTAGCTCTCTGCACTCCAGCAGATTAATCCTCCTGTTGTATTGGCTTCCCAAGTTCCCTTCAGTCTGCAAACCCTACAGTGGAAAGAGACATTTTTTCCAGGACTACCAAGTTCTCACGCCACTTAAATAGTTTCCAACTGATTGTCCTCTCTCCGAGCTGCACGTTTTGGTTCACTAATCTTAATTCCAGTCCCTGCTGGGTTGCAACCTTCCCTCCTTGGAAGGAAATAACTTTCAGAAAGTGCAAAGGATGGAGTCCTGAGCACAGCCCTGCACATTTGCTCTGGTCCCACGAGCCTGGGCCCTTCCAGCTTTCCCAGAGGCTGCTGTGGCCCTCGGGAGCAGGGACAGGTATGTCCAGTAGGACTGGCTCTGGCCAGGATAGGGTGTGTTACAGCTGCACTGTCTGTTCTCAAGTTTTAAACAAACTGTATTTAAATTTGTTAAATAAAATGATGGTTTCTAAGAGCCAGGATACCCTGCAACTCTGTTACAGAGCCAGTGCATGGTTGGTGTTTCTCTCAGAGCCCAAATCCTGTTCCTGGCACAGAGAGCAGGGGCTGAGCAACTCCTTGGAGGTTCTGAATGGATTCACAGGTAGAGTTTGATCTCTTCCTCTCCCTAAAGAGACTGCAGCTCCTCTGGGACCTGGAGCTGGTGAGTTACAACAACTTGTTGTGTTTACCTAAATCCTGAGTTTCTGCTTGCGGGGACAAAAAAGAAAAAGAAACCAGGACCCAAGATCCCCTAACAGGTTTAACTAGAAAGTATGGATGTGTTCCCATTTGTAACTATGTGCACAATCCCTTTTCTTCTATCCTGACCAAAATCTGATCCCTTTACAAGGGGAAATTTCATTTTTAGGTGCTTCGCAGTGCAAGCAGCAGGTGGAGAGAGGACTGCAAGACTCACTTTTTCTTTTCTCCTCCTTGGAAATTCTCATTCCTTACTGGCCTAAAACATAAGGATTTGACAAAGGACAAAACACACTTCACTTTTTAAAACTTTTTTTTTTCTTTTGAGAGAGAGACAACCTCCATAATAAAACTGAGTGAAAAAAAAAAAAAAGCTCAAATTAAAAGTCATTTGACAACCACCTTGGCTTCCAACAACTGAACAAATAATGGCCTCTTTGCAGAGAGAGGTGCTAAAATCTGCCTGGAAGCACAACCAAATGGTTTTCCACACCTGATTACCCACATGTTCACCAACTATTTTCTCCCTACCTAATTATAAAAACAAGGAGGCCAGTAATAAGACAGTTTTAAAGTCACTGGAAAGCTGAGCTCAGCTTTTGGTTCAGATGGCTTCAGTTCTTCCTCTCTCTCTCACCTGCCTCCAGCACCTTTTTTACTCCCCCACATTCACCAGATGGTCCAAAACATGCGCAGCCATCCAGGCTGGGGGTCCTCAGTAGTCCAGGGAGATGAGCTGCTGCATCCATCCATCCATCCATCCATCCATCCACCCATCCATCCATCCATCCACCCATCCATCCACCCATCCATCCAACAACGGACCCTGCTTCCTCTGGGGCCCGTTCCCTCCTCTGAACTCGCTGCCAAAGGGCAAATCCTTTACCTTGGTCTAGTGGAGATTAGCATGCCCATCATGTCCCCAGACATGCAACCAGGAATGTTCAGGATGAACCAAACATGGGAAAGCAGCTCTCCTCCTCAGTTGACATACTGGGTCCTTCCTAAGTAAGGGATGTCCACAGACTGGATGATCCGTCCCGCCGTGCGCTCCTCGAAGAGGACAATCTGCAGGAGGCAGGCATATCTTTGTGTGGCATTCCTTCACACAGAGGCTGAGTTACCCTGAGCATTTTTAGGAGGGAAAGGCACACTCTCACAGCAGGGGGAGGAAGCACCACTCAAAGGGATCAATCGGTGCGAGTCTGAACAGTAACCGTGATTCTCCTTCGGCACCACGTGGTGCAGAAGTGAACCAGCACCATATCAGGTTTGTCTCGATTCTGAACCTCATGCAGTGCTTTGAAGTTTAGCTGCTAATGTCTTAATCATTGTCAGAGCCAGAGTAGCTTTAGAGCAGCACCTTCCCTAATTTTTACAGATCTCAGGAGGTAACACTCTCCCTTTATTGTGCTTTATCCCAGCTAGAGGTGGGTAATTAATATCCTGTACATGTCTGGCTCTTTGGGACGTGGCTCAGACCAGGATCTTTAACAACACAAACAGGCAAAGAGCAAATCCCCCCATTTCCCCTCACCTCATTGTCCCCTTTCTTTAACCAGGGCCCAGGAAGGTAGAGAGTCTCCTGAGGTCCGATTTTCCAGTAGCGGCCCAGGTTCTGCCCACTGACAAACACCACTCCTTTCTCCCAGCCCTGGAATCGAGGCAGAACATGGAATTACTGATGCAGCTCTGCTGCCTCGTTAACATCCCCCCAGGAAACTAAATCTGCTTTCACACTTGCATTCTTTCCAGCCACTTTCCACAGGTTTTCTGCTTGCTTTCCCTGCACAAATCCCTGAAGCCATGAACATTTAAGTAAGCCCTGCTGAACAGGAGTTATCCTTAATGTACTAATTAAAAGGATAAAGCTTTCAAAAATGTGCAATTCGTGATTGGTGCTTGTACAGGAAACTTCATCCTTTTGAACAGATTTTATTCCTTCCCAAGCATGGAATATCTTCCCCTCACCTCTTTCCCAGGTGAGAGAAACACTGTATTGCTGCTGACTGGCATCATTTACAGCAAAGTATTAATGGGAAAGTGAGCAGTAAGTAATGACTGGTTGGCTCTGAGGGAGGGAAATCAGAGGAGAAAGTTTAATAATACTTAATATCTCATCAGAAGTTCTATGCAGGAGCAGCAATCTTCCACAGAATGACAACAGGAATGCCAACTCCCATAAGAACTAGACAGAGCTCAGTCACAGCTAGTGCACAAGAGTCTCTCTAATCAGCTTTTGAAAAATCTTGATCAAGAAAAACCAGGACTTGCCTGTAGCTTCAGGAAAGTGTCCTGTGGCTGCTGCTCTATCCACAGCCTTCCACGGAAAAACGCTGGACCAACAAAGTAATCTGGCACTGAGCTCCATCCAGAAACTTTCTGCAGGCTGAAAGAGAGGGACCCACTTCAGACAGGCGTGTCCTGGTGCTACCTGGCTGTGTCTTCACGGTCCACAGCACTGGCAGCCCAGCTTGGGGCCCAAGGGAAGGAGATCTGGGGCTGCCACCAACTCTGATACTTCACAGCAACATAAAACACTTTTCACAAGAGCAGGTTGTGACAGGACAAGGGGAAAGGAGTCAAACTGAGAGAAGGTTTAGGTTAGATATTAGGAAAAAATTCTTGGCTGTGAGGGTGGGCAGGCCCTGGCACAGGTTGCCCAGAGAAGCTGCCCCTGGATCCCTGGAAGTGTCCAAGGCCAGGCTGGGGGCTTGGAGCGACCTGGGATAGTGGAAGGTGTCTCTGTCCATGGCAGGGAGTGGAATGGGATGAGCTTTAAGGTTCCTCCCAACCCAAACCAGTGATTCTCTGATGAAAAGCTCTCTTTCATGTTGGCTGCTGAAGTGCCCATCCTCCTCCAGATCTGCCCCTGTTCCTGTGGAGGAACATGAACACATCCCTGCAGGTTTGCAGTAATTAGGGGCAATCTGACATTATTTCTTACCTGTGGCAAAAACTGGGGAGCAGGGCACAAACAAAAGAGGAAACAAGGGGTGTAGAATCCCACAGAAGCCTTGAGCCTCTGTCAGGACATGTTCCTGCTGACCCTTAGGAACTGCATCTCTTGGACTCAGGGAAGTTATTGATCCAGTGCAGCCTGACTGCTACTGAATTATTCAACTAAAAGCCTGTGACAGTTCCTTTTACAACACCCTGCTCCCTCCTCCCCCGTGGGGACTGTAAGCTGATTGTGTTCCAGTGCTGCTGGTCAACAGCCAGGAACTGAGGGCAGTGGGGACTAATCCTGCTTTTACTTGGGCATGGCAGCTCACTTGCTCTAAATGTTCCTCACTGGAAATATTTCTCTAGCACCCTGCAGCCCAAAATGTTGGGAATTACCCCATCAATAGGAATCCTTCAAGCAATCTCGTAAAATTGTCCTTTGGAAATTTCCAAACATGGACCTTTTTTCCTTTGAAAAGCCACTGGAGTTTAACATTGCCCCCTCTCTCCTTCCTACACAAAACTGGGGAGCTGTGATATCTTGGGGGATGCTCATAACTTGCTTTCTGGTATTAACAACAGCACTGAAGAGTCTCTCTGGATCATGGCCAGAGTCCACAGGGTTTAAACATGCCTAAGATCTTCTGTATCTGCTGACAGAGACTCCTTGATGTCCCCCTGACAGATTTCCTTCCTTGAATTAAAGCACAATAACACAGAAGAGAGGAAGCCATCTGGATTGTTAATGTACTATTAGTAGCTTTCTAGAATTAATCCACCCCTTGAAGTCTGAATTACTAAATATATCAACCATATTGGTGATTTCCAGAAAGACCCAAACTACTCCAACATGTGGGGGGGTGTGTGGACCCACCCCTTTGGCTAAGCCTTGCTCTTACCTACCTGATCTAACCTACAAGCTGCAAGGAAACCTTTAAATCCTCCCCAGAACAAATACATTTCATTCTAACTAATGGTATGGATAATCTAGCACTATTTTCTGCACTATTTCAGGCAAATCTATCAGCAAGGAGCTTCTCAGTGCAAAAATCCACCTCCCTGCTGTTACCTCATGTTGCCTTTCTTATACATTTAGCTGCTCCCTATTAGATTTTGCAGTGCTGGTAAACAGGTGATTTCAAAGGAGGAAGAATTAAAAAAAAAAAAAAAAAGTTTAAATCCCACGAACCTTTCCATGAAGGGAGGTTTCATCTCCAGACTGTAAATCTTGAAGTTCCTCAAGGGGGTTTTATTCAAGAAGACGTCACCAATTAAGCCTGTGAGAGCAATGGGGGTAATGAAGAGTTGAAAAACTGATAAAGCTGATGGATTTTCCTATTTGAATGCAGAGAACAGCAGGGGATGGAAAGCAGCCACGTTCTGCAATGGAATTAGAGTCCATATGGTCCCATTGCTCATCCAGATTGAGTGGGGAACATTACTATGCTTTGGCCTCTCCATCCTCTCCTTTGCTTCAACTCACCAAGTCGTTCCACAACTCCAAGCAGAGAACACTGGTGGCACATGCAGCAAGTGGGGGGTGGTTGGTATTGTTGGGTTTTAGTTTATTTAGGTTTTTTTTAGAGCAGTGAATCAGTTACTTCTCTAACAGGCACAGCAAAATATGACGTGGGCAAGCCCAGTGCTGGCCCAGGGCTTTTCATCCAAGGATCCTAAAGCACCTTAATCAGTAATTTACCTTTAGCACTCTCATTATAATTATTCTCCCTGTAGCAGGCAAAGCCTGGGTCCTGCAGATGAGGCTGCCTAAGCAGCACAGAGGCTTTATGCACCTCCTCTGCATTAAATAAAATCAGTACAGTCACGTGCCTAACTCCATTAATCCATTTTATATAGCTTTTGCATATAGTTTCCCACTAAAACAGAATCCTGGGGTTTCAGCTTCTTCCAGCTCCACAGCTGTGTGTGACAGACTTGAGCACTTCAGTAAATTCTGCTCAACAGGATGCATTTCACTCCTGATGCTGTGTGAGTTCTTAAATGGCGTGATCCTCCAATATCAACCCCCCGGGGGAAAACACAGATTAAAAAAGGTATTTTTCTTCTCTCCCTGTGAGGCAAAATGCTCACAGAGCAAGAGAAAGGGAATCTGAACATCACCTAGGAAACCTAGAGGGGAGGAAGATTCATTGATGGCCTCGGGTTTAGCTACACCCCTACAAAAGAAGAATATAAAAGAACTTAACCCACCTTTCCTCTGTTCATTCAGCGCCAGGCCATAATTGACACGCCCACGGTTCTCCACCAGGAGCTTCAGCTGCCTGAAGCCCTAAAAAAAGAAAAGCAAGAGCATCAGCTGGGCCAGTGCTGTATCAGCCTTCATGCCTGGTTAGCAGAGGTGTTTCAGAGGAAAGGTGGCACCAACACCTCTGGCAGCTGCCATTTCTCAGTTTACTTTAAAGTCACAGCACTGAGGAGCTCTCAGCCTTTGCACAGGAGTGTTCTGGGGTTTTTTTTCCTGCTGAATTTTTGTGTCCCATTTGGATGTCACCCCCAGAGCCAGCAGTGGAGTTTGACATGGGACAGGCTTGTGTCATAAAGCCTCCCACAAGCCTTGGGAACAACTGGTGTACCCACCCCCTCACCTACTCCTAGAGCCACACACAGCTCTGCTGACACGTGTTCAATCAATATATTAGTCTTGGTGCCAGCTCCTGCCAGGGTAACACTGCCCTCAATCTCCCCTCATTTAATTTGAGACCCGAAAGGTGCAAGAGCCCCCAAGCCCTCCTTAAAACCTGCTTTGTGCTAAGGAAGATGAAGCCTACACAGATTTAATCTGCACAAACAGGGTACAGGTACTTGATGTCCAAGTTGTACCTGTGGCAGGAAGGCTGGCAAATTTTGTGCAGCAAGGAGTACAATAACTTGAATTTTCTCCATGGAAAAATAGCCAAACCTCACTTTTCCATCACAAATAGTAACTTGGCAGTGAAATCACACTATTTGATCAGTGAGATGGTGTGCAGTTTGGGTATAAAAACACTGCCTGCTGTACCAGCTTGTCTGGGGTAGGTGGGAGGTGCCTTCCTGAGAGAAATTCCTCTTTAGTGATCCTGGCTCTGTTATCCACACACTATTGCTGTGAGCAACCCCCAGTTAGTTACCTGTCCCTCAGGAATGAAGAGCTCCACTGTGTTGTAGTCCAGCTCACCCACATACACAGTGTTAACAAACACCTGCAGAACAGAGAACACAAAACAAGAGCAACTTCACATCAATTTTACCATAACCATGTCTTGCACAGGTTACTGAAGTTGTATTTGGGGAGAAAATTATCTCTACTTGAAACCAGAACTCAAGTGTCCACAAATGTGTCACTGATTCAGTCCAGGTGGGAAAAAAACCCACAGTATTTCTCAGAATATTCAACATTCTCAAGTTTAAAGACATCAGAAGTTTTAGTCAACTGGAAGCTCCAATTTGATTACAAATGGTAAGGGTTGGGGCTTGGGTGAGAACTGGAAAGAGAGAATCACACTCCTAACCTAAAGGTTCACATTTCCCCCCATTTGCTGCCTTAGTTTTCCAGACCAAAGCATTTCCATCCAACCCCAGTGAGTCCCAAATGCCCTCTGGTCCTTACCTGTGCTCGGTCCCGGACGTGGTTCCTGGTGTGCAGTTGGCCACCCCCAAAAATGACAGTCTCGTAGAGCACATACCCAAAGGACTGCCCAGTGCTGTCGTTTAGATGCAAATTCTCCATGTTAACAGGAAATTCTGACTTCATGGGCTGCAAAGGAGAGGCAAATGTAAGGTCAGGAGTGGTCTCCCAGCACTGACAGGCTCATTTCACACAGGTTCACGCTCTGCCACGGGGTACATTTCCCTGGGAGCCTCCTGGGATCTGCTCCAAGCCTAATTCCCTCGTGGCTCTCTGAAAGCCACAGCAAAGTACCAGAAATGGGAGCCAAGGCCTTGCAAAACTGGAGTTCAAAGAAAACAAAAGTAGCAGTCCAAAAGGAGAGATAAAAGATTTGCTTCTTTTACATATCCTTGACGAAACATTGCCCACCCTTCTCCTCATGGGATAACAAGCCAGTGCACTAATTGCCCTTTGCATTTAAGAGGTGATGCCTTTTAGGCCTGAGATGCATTAAAATGGGTGTTCCTACCTGTAAAAGAGATGGTAACACATCCCAGAGAGAGATGTACTGATGCAACAGGATTGCACCATATGATGCCTTGCTTTCAATCAGGGGAGGCAGAGGAAGAGGATGGCCTGGGGTGTGAAAAAAAAAAAAAAGAAAGATGGAACAGTGATTTCAGCCAACACACATTTAAGGCCCCTCCAGACCTTTGGTCCCCCTCCCATCTTTTGGAAATATTCCCCAGCCAACCAACAAACTCCAGCAGAAGGGCCAGTTTAAACAATTCCCTCATTTAACACTGTAGGTGGAACAGTATTTTGGTTCCTGGGTCTATAATTACCAATGATCACGCTGAAGAGTTGTCTGAGCTTGAAGAATTTGGATGTGTAGTCTCCAGCCTCTGTCAGCACAGCATCATAATCTGGAAAAGCAGCACATGTGATTTAAAAACATACAGCAGCTCTGGGACAGCTTCATGCAAGAAGTAAAAGCCCAAGACACAATTTTCATGGCACTTTAAGCTGAGTGAATGTCACTAAATAACCACTGTGAATGTCACTAAACAACCACTAATTTGGAGAAGAGCCATTTGTGAACGAGCAACATACTTTCAGAGACCTAATTTGCACATAATCCAGAATTTCACACAGGATAAAGTCAACAATTAAGCATTTTAACAAAGGGCTGTTGGGATGAAGAGAGATTTATGATACAATTTGACTTGGTAAAATAAAGAACCAGAATGGTATTGTGGATCACTGTTCCTTCCTAGAAAGAAGAGAAGCAAAGTCATCATCTGTGCTGCCTCAATTTACAACTAGTAAGGGGATCCTCCACATCCTGAAATGGGTTTGGAAATAGGAAATACTAATGTAAACCCTCTTGTTAGACAGGTGTTTGCCTCTGAGCTCAGAGTTTTTAGGAGGAGTGGTTCTACTGACCATTTCTAAGCGTGTCTCTGTCAACTGTAACTAGCCCAGGGGTATCAAAGCTGCACTGCCACCACAGGCAAAGCAGTGAAAGAAAACTCACCATAACTGGTGACATCTGACTTGTACTCATCAGCTTCCAGAGCCCCATTCATGAAGCCGAAGTTGGTGCCTCCGTGGAACATGTAGAGGTTGATGGATGCTCCTGTTTTGAGGATACTGGCCACAGTGGTCACCATTTCTGCAAAGGAAGGGCAGTCTCAGAGGGGCCACAGACCACAAATCTGGGCTGTAACACTGCCAGGAATTCAAAGCAGACCCAAACACCCTGGTCCCTGTCAGTCAGCCACCCCTGTGCAATTACAGTGATTGGTGTGGTGGTTTGTATCTCGGACTGACACTTTGGGGCACATTCATACATTCAAATAATCCTCTGCTCTAAGTGAAAAAGGGTAAAGTTCATGGACTCCAGCAGAAATTTTGCTTTTAAGCAGAGGAGCTGAAAGGACTACTCAGCCAGACTCCTAAACTGAACACACTAATGACCCAATTACAAAGACAATTGCAGGAGGATAAGAGAGTCATTAAAACAGTCTTATATAGCTCTGTTTTCACTGCAGTTTAGATGCCCTGGAGGTTCTAGAGCTGTTGGTTTATTTTTTTAGTACTAGTCTTCCTAATGAGCTTTTAACCACGAAGAAGGTGCTACCCTTGCAAGAGGCTTAAATTCACCACATTCCCACAGGAGGTAAATTGCTCCCCTGCCTGCAAGGACAGAATTTGGTGCTCACCATCTGCATCAAAGACATAGTGAGGGCCTCCCCAGTTATCAAACCACCCAGTCCAGTACTCCATCACCATCTTTGGCTGATCTCTCTGTGCCAAAAAGAAAAACAGAGTTAAAACGGATCCAGGGCAGTCCTGCACTCATCCCTGTTTTCTAGAGAAGCACTGTTCAAATCCAGCTCAGTGAAATGGTTTACAAGAGTGTTTTCTTCTCAGCTGGCACAGACAAAAGGCAGCTAAGGAGCTCTGGACATGTGAGGAACAAGATGCTGT